>NC_048583.1:8935936-8958436 GCF_013265735.2 Oncorhynchus mykiss | reverse complement strand
AGATAGAGAGGCCAGGGGACGAGCCTTTAATGGCACCCTATTCCCTATATAGTGCACTATGCAGGCTCTGGTCAAAAGTAGTGCACTATATACGAATAGGGTGTATAGAAGGGAATAATAGACATTCTCCATTTGTCAGTTCAAAACACAGCCATATAGGTTTTAATGGGATATTGTGTGTAGTTTGGTGAGAAAAAAAATACATTTCATTCAATCTTGAATTCTCACAGTGATTAATGACGCAGGGATCTCAATCTATTCTCACAGTGACCGGGAAGGACTTGTTATTTTATGTTTTTCTGTACAGATTGATTACAAAAGTCAACGCTTTGGTTGCGTAAACATTTGGGGCTACTTTTGTTGTTTGAAAGGTTCATGCTGCGAGAGAATGACGTACCTAAGTGATAGCGTAGTGTAAAAAAAGAACGACGTACCTAAGTGATGACGTAGTGTAAAAAAAGAACGACGTACCTAAGTGATAGCGAAGTGTAAAAAAAGAACGACGTACCTAAGTGATAGCGAAGTGTAAAAAAAGAATGACGTACCTAAGTGATAGCGAAGTGTAAAAAAAGAACGACGTACCTAAGTGATGACGTAGTGTAAAAAAAGAACGACGTACCTAAGTGATAGCGAAGTGTAAAAAAAGAACGACGTACCTAAGTGATGACGTAGTGTAAAAAAAGAACGACGTACCTAAGTGATAGCGAAGTGTAAAAAAAGAACGACGTACCTAAGTGATAGCGAAGTGTAAAAAAAGAATGACGTACCTAAGTGATAGCGAAGTGTAAAAAAAGAACGACGTACCTAAGTGATGACGTAGTGTAAAAAAAGAATGACGTACCTAAGTGATAGCGAAGTGTAAAAAAAGAACGACTTACCTAAGTGATAGCGAAGTGTAAAAAAAGAATGACGTACCTAAGTGATAGCGAAGTGTAAAAAAAGAACGACGTACCTAAGTGATGACGTAGTGTAAAAAAAGAACGACGTACCTAAGTGATAGCGAAGTGTAAAAAAAGAATGACGTACCTAAGTGATAGCGAAGTGTAAAAAAAGAATGACGTACCTAAGTGATAGCGAAGTGTAAAAAAAGAATGACGTACCTAAGTGATAGCGAAGAGTAAAAAAAGAACGACGTACCTAAGTGATGACGTAGTGTAAAAAAAGAATGACGTACCTAAGTGATAGCGAAGTGTAAAAAAAGAATGACGTACCTAAGTGATAGCGAAGTGTAAAAAAAGAATGACGTACCTAAGTGATAGCGAAGAGTAAAAAAAGAACGACGTACCTAAGTGATAGAGAAGTGTAAAAAAAGAATGACGTACCTAAGTGATAGCGAAGTGTAAAAAAGGAGAAAAATGTTGAATTTACATTTATTGTATTTAAAACTAAATCTGATTATTTGTACATATTGTTTATTAAGAAGTTGTTATGTCGAAAAGCAAGGTTATATTTAGTTTTATCACGGTCACGCACATTATGGTTTTATGAGTGACAGGTTTCATTTAAATTTGTTTCATGTTCTGTGCTTTCGTCGCACTTTGGATCAATGATGTTCCTCACGGTTGGTTTAATGGATCATTTATAGAATGGTGTGGGCTGATAGATTTAGGCCTAGCCCTAAAAGATAGCTTTAAGTTTATGCTAGGGTTTAACCTATTCAGTGCTGTTGAACGTTTAAACCAGACATTTTTTTATTTTTTTTATTTCACCTTTATTTAACCAGGTTGGCTAGTTGAGAACAAGTTCTCATTTACAACTGCGACCTGGCCAAGATAAAGCGTAGCAATTCGACACATACAACAACACAGTTACACATGGAATAAACAAAACATAGTCAATAATACAGTAGAACAAAAGAAAACAAAAAGTCTATATACAGTGAGTGCAAATGAGGTAAGTTAAGGAAATAAATAGGCCATGGTGGCGAAGTAATTACAATATAGCAATTAAACACTGGAATGGTAGATCGGCAGAAGATGAATGTGCAAGTAGAGATACTGGGGTGCAAAGGAGCAAAATAAATAAATACATACCAGTATGGGGATGAGGTAGGACATGACTTGTTTTAATAATTTTTCAGAGCTATTAGATATGCTTGGGAGGGTGCACTGTCTCAGCGTCCAGGCACATGTTGGGCCCAACACTATCAGTCATTTGAAAGTTTAAACCGTCTAGGATAGGCACCCTATGACATTGCAATATCAGATTTGCTACTTACACTGAAAATGAATCTGTCTCATCTCTCTGGGTCAGTTAGCAAGAACCAATTCAAGTTCATATTTTGGTTTGGCTATTGTGCTTCTATGTTGGAAATGTATTATTTCTCATATCAACTAATGGCAGTTGGACATCTACAGTGTTTTCAGAAAGTATTCATACCCCTTGACTTATTCCACATTTTGTTGTGTTAAAGCCTAAATATCTAATTTACATAAGTATTCACACTCCTGAGTCAATACATTATTATAATCACCTTTGGCAGTGATTACAACTGTGAGTCTTTCTGGGTAAGTCTCTAAGAGCTTTGCACAGCTGGATTGTACAATATTTGCACATTTATTATTTTCAAAATTCTTCAAGCTCTGTCAAGCTGATTGTTGATCATTGCTAGACAGACGTTTTCAAGTCTTGCCATAGATTTTCATGTAGATTTAAGAACATTCAATGTCGTCTTGGTAAGCAACTCCAGTGTGTTTTAGGTTATTGTCCTGCTGAAAGCAGAATTTGTCTCCCAGTGTCTATTGGAAAGCAGAAAACTAGGTTTTTCTCTAGGATTTTGCCTGTGTTTAGCTCTATTCCGTTTATTTTTATCCTAAAAAACTCCCAAGTCCTTGCCGATGACGAGCATACCCATAACGTGATGAAGCTACCACCATGCTTGAAAATATGAAGAGTGGTACTCAGTGATGAGTTGTTTCGGGATTTGCCCCAAACAGGGCTTTTTATTCAGGACAAATACAGTTTTGTAATATTTTTTTCTTTACAGGTTTCCTTTTCACTCTGTCATTTAGGTTAGTATTGTGGAGTAACTACAACGTTGTTGATCCATCCTCAGTTTTCTCCTTTCACAGCCATTAAACTATGTAACTGTTTTAAAGTCACCATTGGCCTGAGCTGTTTCCTTCCTCTCCAGCAACTGAGTTAGGAAGGATGCCTGTATCTTATCAGGGTCACCAGGGTCTAGCCCACGCATGTTATTCTTGTTCATATATGGTGACAAATAAGATACAAAAAAATTAATGCCAAACAGAAAGTATTCAAACATTGAAAAACCCGGGTTGTATTATAAGAAAGCTCAAGAAATTGTGTTTTAACCCAAATATGATGTCGTGTTCACGTGCTAGTCGGAACTAGGAAATTCTGAAATGTTCTAACTGGTTGCAGTTAATCACAGGCTGTGATTAGCAAGTCTCAAATGTCGGAGTTTCCTAGTTCCGACTGGCATGTGAATGTGGCACAACCCCTTTTTTTGGCACTAGTGTACTTCCATATATCTTTCACATTCAGTTTTGAAACGGGTACCAGGTTACCTTCTGATAAGGCTAATGGGCATTTGTTTGTAGAGCAAAACAACAGAAATGTCTGAGAGTCTCACCGTTTGATGGTGGATCATATTAGTTTGTAGCAGTGGAGGCTCCTCAGTGAATTAAATACATTTTAAATTGTAAAACATAAAAAAATATGTATTTTTATAGATAAAACTATACTAAATATAATCACGTCACCAAATAATTGATTAACACACACTATTTTGCAAATAAGGTCTACAGTAGCCTCGAGCAGTCTGTAAGGTCGCACATGATGTAGCCAGAGGACAGCTTGTTTCCGTCCTCTGGGTACATTGACTTCAATACAAAACCTAGGAGGCTCATGGTTCTCACCCCCTACCATAGACTTACAGTAGTTGAACAGTTTTGAACAAATTCATTCATTCCAAAATGAAGGAGAAGCAAGAGATAAATAGAGAGTTTTTTTTTTTTTAGTTTCACTTAGCTTGCAAATACAGCAAGCTAGATTAGCCTACTGAATGGTGGATGCTATGTTAACTAGCTGGCTATGACTTTAACACAACACTGGGACTCTTCCAAGTCAAGGTAAGATTTCGTATTCAGTTCATTTGCAATTAATTGCCATTCATCTGATCACTCTTCATAGCATTCTGGAGTTTTTGCAAATTGCCGTCATACAAACTGAGGCAGCAGACTTTGTGAAAATTAATATTTGTGTCATTCTCAAAACTTTTGGCCACAACCGTAGTAGCCTAAACCTATCGCTGTTACATGAACTGGGTGAATGAAATATGAATGACAGTTATCATATATGTTGTAATAGAAATAAGGCCATCCTCGTCTTAAACGGCATTGACCGCCACTGGTTTGTAGCCCAAACTGTTTGGACGCTACAAATGTTTTCGTGAGAAGACCGATTTTTGGGATGTCTGCTGGTCTGAAAAACACCCCTGTAGGTGTTACCTTCCACCACACATGAGGAATGGCGACATCGGCAGATTGAGAAGCAGACCATGCAAAAAAAAACATATCTTTAGTTTAAACAGATGGATTTTGATGGGGATTTCTTTATTATGCCAATTATGCTGCTGCTCCCTTGGGGTGGGATGTGTGCAGTCAAAGCATCATTTACCCTAAACTGTGTCCTAAACTGTGTCCTGAGCACTAAACTACTAGCCTAGTCAAGCAGACTGACCACTATTTAGTTTCACTGAAATGTGAAATCAGACCGGTTTCACATTGCTACTAAACTACCTCAGGTTATTTGTTTTGTTATAATACAGAGTCAGTAGGAAAGCAGATATGTTTTATTCATGACAGATGTAAACTAAAGACTTACATTATATTACAAAAATGAAAACATCTTACAGTGCAAATAACACGTTGAGAAAGTGCCTAGAGAGAGAGAGTACTGTTGGCAGTTTTTTACAAAAGGGACATTCATTTTCATTGTGGCTTTGGTCATATTTCAGGCTGACTACCTTGCAGACGCCTGCCAGAGTTCACACATGGATAGGTGTTCAACATATCAGCTTCACACATCATATCTGATGCATCATTTCACCGACAATGATGTATCACGCAAAGCATTTGTTGATGCAATGCAATGTCTGCAATATGGTCGGCCTGGAACGTAACCGTTAGCATTAAGAGGCAGTGCTGGGAAGGCAGTCAATACATGAGCCTTACCCTATTACCATAACCAAGTGGGTAACCAAATTTACCACATAAGACAGAGGAAAATCCACTTGAACGCCCCTCCAACTGGTAATTACTAGTCTATCACCCATGAGCTACAACTTCTCCCAAATGCAGACCTCTGATGTCACCTGCTAAGGAAATTAACTCGATAACAGCATTTTCAGCAGATAAATGCAGCGAAACCTTATTAAAAGCAATCTATTTATCTATCTATATAATCTAATATGGCTTTTGAAAACTATAATTAGTTGGCAAGCATGATGGCTGTACTTTGTGTTTATGGTTGTGGCCGCTGGTTGGCCATTAGCCAAATCAGTGTTTCCCAACAAGTTCTAAGCATGTGAATGAACCTCACAACGTTTACATGACAGATTCCCACTTGGTTATGAACGCAGCATTAGATCAGATAAGTAGGTCTCTGAGGGACGTAGTGAAGAAGGCAGAGACCAGCAGACACACCAACAGTGGGAGGGACAGAGCGATGGAGGGCGGTCCCGCGTTGCGGACGATGGAAAACCGACAGGTGCCGACATTCATGGCTTTGTCCACCGCCTCCAGCTCCACTGTCAGAGAGCAGCACGAAGCGTTGAACGCTGCTGCAACAACCATCTGCTTTAGGTCCGTGTGGGTGAGGCTGCCTACGCCCTGGAGGTGTGTGAGGCTGGCGATGCCTGTGCCATTGACGCCATCTGTCAGGTTGGCAGAGAGCTGCCAGAAGGCGGAGCTGCAAGCTGCTGGGTCAGCTGGGCAGTCAACCACCGAGACGCTGACCACCTCACACTGGGGAGGGGTGACATCTGTCACCTGCAATGGGGGGGAGAGATTAAGTGATGAGGAGAAAGAGAGACTTGGGTTCTATAAATCTAATTCTGGCCCAGAGATTTGGTAGTACTTTCTCTGACCACCAGAGTACTTGTGCGGCTGAGCTTCAACACTCTTAAAGAGGAGTTGAACTAAAAAAAGACTTATTTGGTTGAAAATGGCCTACAAGGCATCGCTATTAGTCAAATACATGTTTTATTAAACAATATATATTATTACATATTATTTAACTAGGTAAGTCAGTTAAGAACAAATTCTTATTTACAATGACGCCTTGTCCAGATATCTTTTGTTGACAATTTGCATAGAAAATAGATGCCTGCTACAGTGCGTTTCCACTGAAGGTCTTGTCAATAAAAAAAGCTGGACGGAATGACGTCAACAACAACAACTTTACAACAACTTTTTAGCTAAAAACCTAGTGTTGGTTAAAATAATAAAGTAGTTGAGTTTATCCATTTAGGGAAATTGATGAATGAACTGCAGACAGCCTGTTTGCCCTCCCACCTATCTGGTTCATGTCTCAGGTAGCCTGCAAACGCCTGCATGGACAGAATGCAAGAATGTACTCATATCTGGCATATTCTAATAATTCTAATGTGCCAACGTGTCGCCACAGTCAGAGCCATGATAAAACTTGCACTCTAGTAGATCTGAAATAATTGGATGTTGAAACTTGTATCCAGCCAATCAGAAAAGCAAGGCGAAGCAATTCAGGCATTCTGGAAAGTCAGGACAAGGATCCTGCAAAGAAACATTATTTGTTATAGTTGAAATATAGATTTAGCAAGCTGTTGGCATTTATAATCACATGCCCTGCATACCTTCACAATTATTATTCATCATTTATGTTTTTGTCGAATTAACCTGGATCAATAGATCTTGCCTATTGACTACAAAGTGTAAATAGGATAATTTTGGTCATAGAGTCAGTTTTGATCAAAACAGAGATGAGTAATTGAGGTCGTGGCTTTTTACCTGAGGGTTGGGTTTTGATTTCAAATCTCTAGCCTACACGGGACCACTGCCAGGCACAGTCTAATCACAGTTGACACTAATTATACAGAGTACAGGTGCCAGTTGTGCTGCCGCACAATTATTTCACAGCCGATCGAACCATTAGCATGCAGAGCTTTGGAATTGTTCTAAAACAATCTATTGTCACAAATTTTAATGTTGAAAGAATTTGTTTTAATTTTTAATTTTTTTTAAATAAAAGGCTTGTAATTTTCTGCAACTCAAACATCTTCACATTCGTGAGCTATGGTTAGCATCAAACAACTTTCATCAGAGATATGGATATATGATGATGCTTATGTCTCCGCCCTAACAATGAGATTCTTTGTCCACGAAACGGAACGGCGGGCTGTCAAGCACCTGCCATTTACAGGTTCTGGTTCCTCCATTTATGTTTTGAGGTTGGACTTTAGCACACTAGCATGGTTAGCAGTGTGCTTAAGGTTAAGATATATATTTTTTAAGAAGATAAATTGTAGAAATAGGCGGGGTTTATGACTTTGTGGCTGTGGTATCTTGTGACGACCAGGCACAACTCCGATACAAAGTGTTTTTTTCTCAAAGTTGCAGGGATGTCACATGTCCTACTTATAACAGTACACTCATAAACTAATCACTGTAAAACTTAGATTAGATCAAATAAGCCACATGTAGCAAATAAGCCATTACATTTTCTGTTAATCAAATTCAACACTTATTGACCTCCATACAAAAACTCCTCATTTGGTGAGTGAACAAAACAAAAACCGCCACCTGCCAGAGTAAACAGATTTTGGGACCTGTTATCCCTCTCTTCACCTCTTTCTCTTTGATTACGCTCAGCGCATGGGATTCTTGACCAAACACGTCACGCGGTTGCTAAGTAATTCGTCACCCAATGTACTGTGGCCTGATTGGGACTGTGACTCGAGGGACAAACAACAATTGCTGTCAGGATACGATATAGCGAACATAACACACCCACATTGAACCACACCCACAGGTGGCTCCTTAATTGGGGAGGACGGCTCATAGTAATGGCTGGAACGGTATCAAACACATGGTTTCTATGGTTTCCATGTGTTTGATAACATTCCATTCACTCAATTTAAGCCACTGTTATGAGCCGTCCTCCCCTCACCAGCCTCCTGTGATGCCAGGTTACCTTGGTGGTGTATAGACAGGTGCCGACATTCATGGCTTTGTCCACCGCCACCAGCTCCACTGTCAGAGAGCAGCACGAAGCGTTGAACGCTGCTGCAACAACCATCTGCTTTAGGTCCGTGTGGGTGAGGCTGCCTACTCCCTGGCGGTGTGTGAGGCTGGCGATGCCTGTGCCATTGACACCGTCTGTCAGGTTGGCAGAGAGCTGCCAGAAGGCAGAGTTGCAGGCTGCTGGGTCAGCTGGGCAGTCGACCGATGAGACACTGACCACCTCACACTGGGGAGGGGTGACATCTGTCACCTGCAATGGGGGGGAGAGATTAAGTGATGAGGAGAAAGAGAGACTTGGGTTCTATAAGTCTAATTCTGGCCCAGAGATTTAAAAAGCGAAATAATTAAATAAAAAAAGCTGGACGGAATGACGTCACACCTACAACTTTTTTGCTAAAAACCTAGTGTTGGTTAAAATAATAAAGTAGTTGAGTTTATCCATTTAGGGAAATTGATGAATGAACTGCAGACAGCCTGTTTGCCCTCCCACCTATCTGGTTCATGTCTCAGGTAGCCTGCAAACGCCTGCATGGACAGAATGCAAGAATGTACTCATATCTGGCATATTCTAATAATTCTAATGTGCCAACGTGTCGCCACAGTCAGAGCCATGATAAAACTTGCACTCTAGTAGATCTGAAATAATTGGATGTTGAAACTTGTATCCAGCCAATCAGAAAAGCAAGGCGAAGCAATTCAGGCATTCTGGAAAGTCAGGACAAGTATCCTGCAAAGAAACATTATTTTTTATAGTTGAAATATAGATTTAGCAAGCTGTTGGCATTTATAATCACATGCCCTGCATACCTTCACAATTATTATTCATCATTTATGTTTTTGGTCGAATTAACCTGGATCAATAGAACTTGCCTATTGACTACAAAGTGTAAATAGGATAATTTAGCTTAAGGTTAAGATACAACGGCTTACTGTCAAGCACCTGCCTTTTACAGGTTTTGGTTCCTCCATTTGTGTTTCGAGGTTGGACTTTAGCACACTAGCACGGTTAGCAGTGTGCTTAAAGGTGAAGATATATTTTTTTAAGAAGATAAATTGTAGAAATAGGCGGGATTTATGACTTTGTGGCTGTGGTAACTTGTGACGACCAGGCACAACTCCTCCCCTCACCAGCCTCCTGTGATGCCAGGTTACCTTGGTGGTGTATAGACAGGTGCCGACATTCATGGCTTTGTCCAACGCCACCAGCTCCACTGTCAGAGAGCAGCACGAAGCGTTGAACGCTGCTGCAACAACCATCTGCTTTAGGTCCGTGTGGGTGAGGTTGCCCACTCCCTGGCGGTGTGTGAGGCTGGCGATCCCTGTGCCATTGACACCGTCGGTCATGTTGGCAGAGAGCTGCCAGAAGGCGGAGCTGCAGGCTGCTGGGTCAGCTGGGCAGTCGACCGATGAGACGCTGACTACCTCACACTGGGGAGGGGTGAAATCTGTCACCTGCAGAAAAGAGAGAGAGAGAGAGAGTGAGTAATCATGGTGAAGAGGGAGAAGAGATGAGGAAAGGAGGCTATTTAGAAGTGGACGGGCCCATACGGTGGAGACGGGCCCATAGGGTGGAGACGGGCCCATACAGTGGAGACGCGCCCATACAGTGGAGACGGGCCCATATAGTGGAGACGGGCCCATACAGTGGAGACGGGCCCATATAGTGGAGACGAGCCCATATAGTGGAGACGGGCCCATATAGTGGAGACGGGCCCATACGGTGGAGACGGGCCCATATAGTGGAGACGAGCCCATATAGTGGAGACGGGCCCATATAGTGGAGACGAGCCCATATAGTGGAGACGGGCCCATACGGTAGAGACGGGCCCATACGGTAGAGACGGGCCCATATAGTGGAGACGGGCCCATATAGTGGAGACGGGCCCATACAGTGGAGACGGGCCCATATAGTGGAGACGAGCCCATATAGTGGAGACGGGCCCATATAGTGGAGACGAGCCCATATAGTGGAGACGGGCCCATACGGTAGAGACGGGCCCATACGGTAGAGACGGGCCCATACAGTGGAGACAGGCCCATACAGTGGAGACGGGCCCATACGGTGGAGACGGGCCCATAGGGTGGAGACGGGCCCATAGGGTGGAGACGGGCCCATACAGTGGAGACGGGCCCATATAGTGGAGATGGCCCATAGAGTGGAGATGCCCCATATAGTGGAGACGGGCCCATATAGTGGAGACGGGCCCATATAGTGGAGACGGACCTTATAGGCCTGTCAGCTCTCTAGTGTATCTTTATATATCCACATTCTAGCATATCTAATAAATATATTTGTATATACACTGAGTGTACAAAACATTAAGATCACCTTCGTAACATTACGACCCCCCCCACCCCCCCCCGTTCCACAGGGATGCTGGCCCATGTTGACTCCAATGCTTCCCACAGTTGTGTCAAGTTGGCTGGATGTCCTTTGGGTGGTGGACCATTCTTGATACACATGGGAAACTGTTGAGCGTAAAAAACCCAGCAGCATTGCAGTTTTTGACACAAACCAATGCGCCTGGCACCTACTACCATAACCCACTCATAGGCACTTAAATATTTTGTCTCCACCCTCTGAACGACACACATACACAATCCATGTCTCAATTGTCTCAAGGCTTATGAGTCCTTCTAACCCGTCTCCTCCCCTTCATCTACACTGATTGAAGTCGATTTTACAAGTGACATCAATAAGGGATCATAGCTTTCACCTTGATTCATCTGCTCAGTCGATATCATGGAAAGAGCAGGTGTTCTTAATGTTTTTTACACTCAGTGTAGATATATCTACATATCTGAGGTTACCTTGGAGACGACAGAGAGGCGCAGGACAGCGTAATTGGAGTCGGCGGTGGCCCCGGGCGCCACAGCCTCGATGGTCAGGGTGACGTCTGTTCCTGAGGGTGTGTTGGCGGGCACCGTGATGGTCAGTTCACCGGTGGCGTTTCCTCCGGTGGTCACAGCGATGCTGATATGTTAGCAGCAGCAACGGGTTAGCATTAAGTGTCAATATAAGTGATGCCAAGAGAGGACAATAATTAGTCATGTTGAGTCATTTTGCTAGCAGAGAAGAAGCTGTTTTTGAACAGATAACCTGGTCCCAGATCTGTTTGTGCCTAAATTGCTTCTACGACCAATGTGTCACGCAACAATGACCACAGAAATGGGAAAGACCATACAAACAGATCTGGGACCAGTCTCAGGATATTCCAGCTGTGATGCCTACCTGCCGGGGACGTTCATTTTGAAGTCTCTGTCGTTTCTGGCACTGATTTTGTAACTGCCTCCAGTGGTGTCGGTCATGACGGTGAAGGGAAGGGTGAAGGTTTTACCAGGCTCCATGCTTCTGTCCACCACGGCCTGAGAAGACAAGAACAACAAGAAAGAGGAATTGTTGAGGAGTTGTTGTGAGGTCCACTTTTTTAAATGTGCAGTTTGTTTGTTGGCTCATTTACAGAGACACATTTCTGTGCTTAGAAAGTCCATGTTGTAATTTATAGTAGTAGGCCCACAGTACCACAGTACTACATGTTTAGGGAGTAATAGTCAGTCACGTTTTTCTTTCTGATATGGTCTATAAATGTCTATGACCATGGTCTTTGTCTAACACTATCCCAACATGCAGTATAGACTCCTTCACGATTTACAAATAAAAGGCGTTTTTCAATGTAAACTTACCTTGATGGTAACCTTGGAGACAGACATCTGAGTGGTGGACTGTCTCTGGAACACGGTGGAGGAGACCACGTCTGTCCCGTTCAACAGCACCACAAACTCCCCCGCAGGGACCTTGGTTACCGTAACTAGGAACTCCCCGTTGCCCATGTCTTCCAAGGTACCGCCTACGACCTCTAACCCTGACACGGTCACCAAGGCAACGTTGGCCACCTTGACAGAGGCTGGGCCCTTTCTGCCCAACACGGATACCAACAGCATGGCAGGCATACCTGGGAGAAGGAGAGAAGAGAGGAGGAACGGAGGGAAAGAGAGGGAGAGAGAGAGAGAGAGAGGAGGACGAGTGTAGAGGTAGGGGGAGAAAAAGGGAGATTGAGAAGGGGACGAGTGTAGTGGTAGGGAGAAAAAAAGAGGAAGAGAGAGAGAAAAGAGATAAATTATTTTGAAGGGTGTGGCTATGTAACTGTTCTAGGTTCAGATCAATTATTACAAATGACAATTAACTGCTTTTTGTGACTTTGATGAAGTAGGCTTTATACATTTATAAAATGCATTGTTTCGACCCACACAACATCAAAGAGGGCCAGCCTACTTTCTGATAGAGAATACAGCGATGAGTGCAAAACCTCTCGCCAGTGAGAAAAACAACATGCACAATGATCATCTGCCTCTAACGGCTGTAATGAAGTGGCAGCTGCATTCATGAAGATGATGTCGCCATAGTAAAATTGTGATTGACAGATTACCTGCTTGATATGGTAATGATGATGATTAAGATGATGTTGTAGTGTTTTACCTGCTTTTGGACGGCCAGAGATGAGGGCATATCCTGGGTGTGGTCCCTCGAAGGTCTCCACAAAGTCATAAATGAAGGCAATGGTACTCTGACCTGGAGACAGACACACACACACACACACACACACACACACACACACACACACACACACACACACACACACACACACACACACACACACACACACACACACACACACACACACACACACACACACACACACACACACTCAGTCAGTGCTGTATTCTCTCCCTTCTCTCATGGCTCTAACAGACCTGGGGTGAAATACTTTTTTGACATATTTGTACATGATCTAAAATAGTTACGGTTAGGGTTAGGTAATGAGTTAGCTAAAAGGGTTAAGGTAAGGGGAAGGCGTTAGCTAACACGCTAAGTAGTTGCAAAGTTGCTAATTAGCTGAAATTGTTCTGGTGAGTTATTAACCTTTGGGATGCTAGACGATTGCGTAATACAGCCACCCATCCACCACGACCAAACATCCCTCCTCCTTTTGTTTCTGCATTAAGAAACCTTCTGTCTGATGTAACTATACCAAACATAGCAGACATTTGAAGTCTGAAGTTTACATACACTTAGGTTGGAGTCACTAAAACCTGTTTTTCAACCACTCCACACATTTCTTGTTAACAAACTATAGTTTTGGCAAGTCGGTTAGGACATCTACTTTGTGCATGACACAAAGTCATTTTTCCAACAATTGTTTACAGACATATTTTTTCACTTATAATTCACTGTATCACAATTCCAGTGGGTCAGAAGTTTACATACACTAAGTTGAATGTGCCTTTAAACAGCTTGGAAAATTCCAGAAAAAAATGTCATAGCTTTAGAAGCTTCTGATAGGCTAACTGACATCATTTGAGTCATTTGGAGGTGTACCTGTGGATGTATTTCAAAGCCTACCTTCAAACTCAGCACTTCTTTGCTTGACATCATGGGAAAATCAAAAGAAATCAGCCAAGACCTCAGAAAAACATTTCTAGACTTCCACAAGTCTGGTTCATCCTTAGGAGCAATTTCCAAATGCCTGAAGGTACCAAGTTCATCTGTACAAACAATAGTACGCAAGTATAAACACCATGGGACCACGCAGCCGTCATACCGCTCAGGAGGGAGACACGTTCTGTCATCTAGAGATAAACGTACTTTGGTGCGAAAAGTGCAAATCAATCCCAGAACAACAGCAAAGGACCTTGTGAAGATGCTGGAGGAAACATGTACAAAAGTACCTATATCCACAGTAAAACGAGTCCTATATTGATATAACCTGAAAGGCCGCTCAGCAAGGAAGAAGCCACTGCTCAAAAACCGCCATAAAAAAGCCAGACTATGGTCTTGGTCTTGTAGTAGATTGTTTCACAGGTGGCAGACAATGTGAGAAGGCTTGTGAACTATATTTCCATTGTATCTGAGAGGAGGAGGAAGGACATTTATGACGAAATGAGCGGTATATAAACCTTTGTACATGGTATTATGACCAGAGCTCTCTAAATAAACATTCCTGACAATTGTAGCTGGGCCTCCGTCTGATTCAACCAGTTTCCTAGAAATTCTGGGTATCAGGCTGAGTAATCAATTTAAATTGGGTTTATGAACACTGAGAACTTAATTCTCTTGACATTACCTCAATTACATCGACGAACCTTTACCCCTGAAAATTGACTCGGAACCAGTTTTTTTCTTGCTTTTTATTACTTACTTTTTAAAACTGAATGGTTGGTTAAGGGCTCATGAGTAAGCATTTCACGGTAAGGTCTACCTACACCTGTTGTAAACTCAGCAAAAATAAAAACATCCTCACTGTTAGCTGCGTTTATTTTCAGCAAACTTAATGTGTAAATATTTGTATGAAGATATCAAGATTCAACAACTGAGACATAAACTGAACAAGTTCCACAGACGTGACGAACAGAAATTGAATAATGTGTCCCTGAAGAAAGCGGGGGTCAAAATCAAAAGTAACTGTCAGGATTTGGTGTGGTCACCAGCTGCATTAAGTACTGCAGTGCATCTCCTCCTCATGGACTGCACCAGATTTGCCAGTTCTTGCTGTGAGATGTTACCCCACTCTTCCATCAAGGCACCTGTAAGTTCCCGGACATTTCTGGAGGGAATGGCCGTAGGCCTCACCCTCCGATCCAACAGGTCCCAGACTTCTCAATGGAATTGAGACCCGGCTCTTCGCTGGCCATGGCAGAACACTGACATTCCTATCTTGCAGGAAATCACGTAAAGAACGACTAGTATGGCTGGTGAAATTATCATGCTGGAGGGTCATGTCAGGATGAGCCTGCAGGAAGGGTACCACACGAGGGAGGAGGATATCTTCCCTGTAACGCACAGCGTTGAGATTGCCTGCAATGACAACAAGCTCAGTCCGATGATGCTGTGACACACCTCCCCAGACCAACTCCAAATCGATCCCGCTCCAGAGTACAGGCCTCGGTGTACTGCTCATTCCTTTGACGATAGACGTGAATCCGACCATCATCCCTGGTGAGACAAAACCGTGACTCATCAGTGAAGAGCACTTTTTGCCAGTCCGCAGTCTGGTCCAGCGACGATGGGTTTGTGCCCATAGGCAACGTTGCTGACGATGATGTGATGTCTGGACCTGCCTTACAACATACCTACAAGCCCTCAGTCCATTCTCTCTCAGCCTATTACGAACAGTCTGAGCACTGATGGAGGGATTGTGCGTTCCTGGTGTAACTCGGGCAGTTGTTGTTGCCATCCTGTACCTGTCCCGCAGGTGTGATGTTCGGATGTACCGATCCTGTGCAGGTGTTGTTACACGTGGTCTGCCCCTGCAATGACGATCAGCTGTCCGCCCTGTCTCCCTGTCGCGCTGTCTTAGGCGTCTCACAGTATGGGCATTGCAATTTATTGCCCTGGCCACATCTGCAGTCCTAAGGCACGTTCGCACAGATGAGCAGGGACCGTGGGCATCTTTCTTCTGAGTCAGTTGAAAGGCCTCTTTAGTGTCCTAAATTTTCATAACTGTGACCTTAATTGCCTACCGTCTGTAAGCTGTTAGTGTCTTAACGACCGTTCCACAGGTGCATGTTCATTAATTGTTTATGGTTCATTGAACAAGCATGGGAAACAGTGCTTAAACCCTTTACAGTGAAGATTTGTGAAGTTATTAGAATTTTTACGAATTATCTTTGAAAGACAGGGTCCTGAAAAATTGACATTTCTTTTTTTTTTGTTTATTTGGTGCATGTGACACATTTGAATGGATTATTTAAACCCAGGTCTGGGCTCTGTGTGTATCCAGGCTGCCATCTAGTGTTGAGCGTGAGCATAACACACATATTTAATAGAACAGACATATTTCTATTGTAACTCACCAGTGACCTTCAGTGTGTAGGGCTGGTTGGAGTTCATGCTGATTTCCCATAAGCCTGTATGTTTGTTGGAGGCCAGACGGACCCGGAAGAGGTTGCCCACCGTCTGGACAGTCCCCAGTTCCCCGTTGGCCTCGTTCTGTTTCTGGGTCACACCTGTAGGGGCAAGGAGGGTGACAGTCAAATAGGATGACAGTCAAACATACTGTCAATGGGATATACCTGGTTCATGATACCTTGTTGAAATGTGCTTTGTGCCTTAAAACCATTAAGATCGCTACATACTCAAACAAGCAAAACAGGTCAACTGTAACCCTTAAGGAGAGAAAACTAACCTTAGATCAGTGTCTAGGGGAAATGTCATCCTATTCAGTTAGGTGAACCTTTACCTGAAAACTGATATTAGATCAGTGTGTAGGTGTTGGAGCTTCCCACCTGCAGGGTTCTTCAGGGTGAAGGTGAGGGACTTTCCAGTGATGTAGATGGTGATGTTGTTCAGAGACTCGTCCAGCAGGAAGGAGAATGTCTCAGCTTTGCCTGGGTTCCTCGCTCGCTGTAGGACTGTCACCTGAGGAGGAGGAGGAGGAGGACAGAATGAGAGAGGAGGATAGAAAGAAGAGGTGATGTAGGGTATGTTGTTGTTTTATTGTAACGTGGAGGATTTAATTTTCATAGATATAACAATTATGTCTAGGCATTTCTAAAATTCATTATTTTTAAAGCACATGTTTTTTAATTGATCAAGTTTTGAATTATTCCGAATCAACTACTGATCTATAACAAAATGGCCACCAGTGTTGACTCACCAGAGCGGAGGTGGAGGAGTCGATGATGACGTCAGTGGCCTGGGGCAGATTTTCCTTGGTGACTCCAATGGCCTGACCACCAGACGCCAGCGCCAGGTCCTTGTAGGTCTCGAATGTAGCTGCCCTGGACTCTACTCCACTTCTCCTCCTTCTAGCACCAGCACCATCACCAGTCATGAAGAAAGACACCTGGAGAGACACATAGGTGTGTTTGAGAGAGTTTGGCTGGTCGTATTCATTAGGCACCAAATTAAGAATGAAAGAAAAAAGGCAGTGACTACCTCTCCAATAAGAATGGCTTGTTTTCATTTGCCATTGCAAAACATTTTGCTGCATTTTGCTACTGCGTGCCCTAATTAATAAGATCCTGAACTGCAGGACAGGAAGTGTTTGAGGAAGTGCTCACGGCTGACTTGGTGCTCCTGATCAGGGCCAAGATGGTGTCCCTTAACGCAATGTCCTTGGCAACGGCATCTGTGAAAACATAGATGTGGGACGACGCAGGGGCACCGGTCAGCGCCAACTGGAGAGAGAGAGAGAGAGAGAGAGAGAGAGAGAGAGAGAGAGAGAGAGAGAGAGAGAGAGAGAATGCTTAGTATCTTTATTTATTGTCAGGTGCATTATAAAGAAAGAATGGGATTATATCTGATTGGAAAATAGCCATGTCAATCACTGTACCTGTAGGCCTGATAAGCACATCTCAGGGAGGTCTCCGCCTCCATCAGCTTTGAGTTTAGCAATCTCTGTTTTCATAACATCAGGGTTTGTCGTTCTTATCAGGGGTCCGAACTCTGCACACACACACAAACACACACTGATCACTAACCACTTCCTGACTTAACCACACATCACACAGGCATTTCGGTGACTGCCAGAGTTTGTCAGTGATGTTTTGCTAAGGAGAATGCTTGGTGGAGTGTAAAGCCAGCTTTACTTGGGTCGTTGAATGGGACCAGGATGTACTGGGAGGGCTCATCCTGTGTTCCCTTCTTGCTGTCGATGATCTCATTGACGACTCGTTTGGCTTCAAGGATGTCATCCTTCATGCTCCCTGTGGTGTCGATCACAAAAGCAACCACTGCCGATCGCGCAATGCCCATGAAGCTGTGGGAGAGAGAGAGAGAGATAAGAGTGAGATTGTGAGTAACTTCAACATGGGTAATTCCCTCTTCCCCTCCACTCCTGCCCTTCACCCCCTCTATCCTTCTCCTCCCCTTCACCCCCCTCTACCCCTCTCCTCCCCTTCTCCCCCCTCTACCCCTCTCCTCCCCTTCACCCCCTCTCCTCCCCTTCACCCCCCTCTACCCCTCTCCTATCCTTCGCCCCTCTACCCCTCTCCTCTCCTTCACCCCTCTACTCCTCTCCTCTCCTTCACCCGCCTCTACCCCTCTCCTCTCCTTCACCCCCCTCTACCCCTCTCCTCCCCTTCACCCCTCTACTCCTCTCCTCTCCTTCACCCCTCTACTCCTCTCCTCTCCTTCTCCCCCTCTACCCCTCTCCTCTCCTCCCCTTCACCCTCTTCTACCCCTTTCCATACCGTAGGTAGTCGTTGTCACCGGCGGCTCCCCGGATGTCGTCCAGCAGCTGGAGGGTTGCGGTCGTTGCCACGGTGACAGCAGCAGTGTGCAGGGCCACGTTGTCAGAGCGACGCTCGTCCTTGCTGATGCCCCCGCGAGGAACCTCAGAGCTGGTCAGGTCAGCTGCACCTCCATGACTACACTTACCTGGGGGAGGAGAGGTGATGATGGGTGTTATACAGGGAGTGTGTGGGTAGCTGGGGAAGGTAGTGTGTGTGTGTGTGTGTGTGTGTGTGTGTGTGTGTGTGTGTGTGTGTGTGTGTGTGTGTGTGTGTGTGTGTGTGTGTGTGTGTGTGTGTGTGTGTGTGTGTGTGTGTGTGCGTGCGTGTACCTATAGGCTTAACTGAGGACAAGATCCCCATGTACCCAGAGGTGAGTTTCTTCTCATTAAGGATGTTAGGAAGGATGGAGTTTGAACAGAATCCCCCATTGGCACAGTCACTGCAGGTCGGGGTGCTGACTTCTACCGAACCAAATCACAACGTAAGAGTCGGTCTTGAATTACGGTGGCATTAAAAATATATATACATATATTTTTTTATTTTTTTATTTTTATGAATGCATGTTACCATTCTAAATGAACCAATATGGCAGCTTAATAACTTTTTTACCATTATAATAACATTGTACCACCTGTAGGAGTAGTAATATCAATGATGGTAATTTTAAATAAAGTCAGATTTTCAGAAATGGAGGCTACAAATGCTCAAATCTTTAAAAATGATTTACTAGTGATGTGATTAATGATTTTGCTCACATTGTTATTTCCCTTCATTTAAATTGACTAACACCAAGTGACACATTGGATTGAGCAACACCAAATTATCCACGGAATCAAGGGATAAAAGTGTGTGATTAGCTAATCACTTTCTTTAAAATATAGACTCCTCCCAACTAACAGTTTGCCGCTGGGGAAAATGAGCAAGGACCTTGAATATCTTTGTCATCAGAGATATTAAGGTGGTGACACCAATGACGTAAATCTGAGGGACACACATTATACTAGCAACAAAATAGGTATTTTATCAGCCTTTGTTTTTAAATTACTTTATACAATATATTATATCATTTTGTTCACTGTCTATTCAAAATAATAGATAGATATGTCAAAATCCCGAAAACATTTCACTACACCTCAACACATCACCAATGGGACGAGCCAATTTGCTGGGACCCAGTAGTTTCTACAATGCATACAAATACACTACCAGTCAAAAGTTTTAGAACACCTACTCATTCAAGGGTTTTTCTTTATTTGTACTATTTTCAGAATAGTCATTGCAGAATAATAGTGAAGACATCAAAAGTATGAAATAACACATGGAATCATGTAGTAACCAAAAAAAGTGTTTAACAATTCCAAATATATTTTATATTTGAGAATGTTCAAAGTAGAGACCCTTCTCCTTGATGACAGCTTTGCACACTCTCTTGGCATTCACTCAACACACACACACACAGGTCAGGATTTTCAATCTTTACTGACGATTGAGTAAAGCCAGTGTGTCTATGTATGAGGGTAACTCAACACTATACATGTCAGCTACTACAGTGACTGAAATGACTGCCACACTTAACAAAGAGCCTCAGTCAGTTTCAGAATGGGTGGCAAGAAATAAGATATTTCTAAATATTTCACAAACTAAAATCATTGTATTTAGGACAAATCATCATAATGCTTGATGGTTTTTGCGACTGAACTTGAAACTTTCCGTAAAGACTGACCTTCATATCTTAAAGTAATGTCATTTATCTTTGGTTATTTGAACTGTTCTTGCCATAATATGGACTTGGTCTTTACCAAATAGGCTTCTCTTCAACACAACTGATTGGCTAAAACGCATTAAGAAGGAAAGAAATTCCCAAGTTAAGTTTTAAGAAGGCACACCTGTTTATTGAAATGCATTCCAGATGACTACCCCATGAAGCTGGTTGAGAGAACGCCAAGAGTGTGAAAAGCTGTCATCAAGGCAAAGCGAGGCAATTTGAAGAATCACAAATATAAAATAAATGTTGATTTGTTTAACACTGTTTTGGTTACTACCTGATTCCATGTGTTATTTCATAGTTTTGATGAATTCACTGTTATTCTACAATGTAGAAAAATAGTTAAAATAAAGAAAACTCCTGAATGAGTAGCTGTTCTAAAACTCTTGACTGCTAAGTGTAGATGGGTTTCAGTAGAAAGGACTTTCTTATTTTATCTTATAAAATAACAGTTAACTAAATTGTCAAGGGACATCATTTACCACCGCAAATCAAGAATGACCCACACACACACGCACACTCACACACGCACTCACACACACACACACACACACACACACACACACACACACACACACACACACACACACACACACACACACACACACGCACACGCACACACACACAAACACACACACGCACACACACACACACACACACACACACACACACACACACACACACACACACACACACACACACACACACACACACACACACACACGCACACACACACTCTCTCCTAAATCCTAAATGGGCGTGGTGGTCCTTTCTCTTGCCCATAATTCCCTCAGACTATTCTGCTTTATCTGGCTCTGTTGAACATAGGAGATTATATGTGTTTGTGTCCCTCTCTGTCTGCCCTTTAGACTTCCTGTAAACTTAATGACCTCAATATCGTATGAAGCCAGAGGTGGCAGCAGATTTCTCTCTTTGTCTCTCCTTTTTAATCTGCTGTCATACTTTTCTCTAACATTCCAAGCACGCCTCCCTCCTTCGTTCCCTGCCCTATCACCCTCCCTCCTTCCCCCTTCCTTCCCTTCCCTATCACCCACCCTCCTTCTCCCTTCCTTCCCTTCTCTAACACCCTCCCTCCCTCATTCATTCCCTGCCCTACCACCATCTCTCCTTTCCTGCCCTACCTACATCCCTCCCTCCAGTTGGTGCCCATGCCTAGCTGTCCTCGTTGCTGCATTAACTCAAGCCCTCCCTACCTGCCAGGTTTTCCAGTGGGAGATCGGGGCGGATTAGATTGGCGTAGGGTTCAGTGTATCCCAGATCCACCCAGTTACTGTGGCTGTAGAAATCCTGACAAAACACAAGCATGTATTATATACCAAGTCTGTGTCTGATGGAAAGCCATCTATCTAATTCCCTATTACAGACACCTCTAGACAGAAGTACTGTGTACAGTCCTCTCCCCAGTGTCTCTCTAGCTATCTGTACTGTGTACAGTCCTATCCCCAGTGTCTCTCTAGCTACCTGTACTGTATACAGTCCTCTCCCCAGTGTCTCTCTAGCTACCTGCACTGTGTACAGTCCTCTCCCCAGTGTCTCTCTAGCTACCTGTAGTGTGTACAGTACTCTCCCCAGTGTCTCTCTAGCTACCTGTAGTGTGTACAGTACTCTCCCCAGTGTCTCTCTACCTACCTGTAGTGTGTACAGTCCTCTCCCCAGTGTCTCTCTAGCTACCTGTAGTGTGTACAGTACTCTCCCCGGTGTCTCTCTACCTACCTGTAGTGTGTACAGTCTTCTCCCCAGTGTCTCTCTAGCTACCTGTAGTGTGTACAGTACTCTCCCCAGTGTCTCTCTAGCTACCTGTACTGTGTACAGTACTCTCCCCAGTGTCTCTCTAGCTACCTGTAGTGCGTACAGTACTCTCCCCAGTGTCTCTCTAGCTACCTGTACTGTGTACAGTACTCTCCCCAGTGTCTCTCTAGCTACCTGTAGTGTGTACAGTCCTCTCCCCAGTGTCTCTCTAGCTACCTGTAGTGTGTACAGTCCTCTCCCCAGTGTCTCTCTAGCTACCTGTAGTGTGTACAGCCCTCTCCCCAGTGTCTCTCTAGCTACCAGAAATGTTTGCATATCCCCTCTTTCACCCCCCCCCCCCCCCTCCCCCTCTCTCTCCTCTTACCTGTAGTGTGTGCAGTACTCTCCCCAGTGTCTCTCTGGCAGCCTGGAAGTTCTCCCTTTGTACGTTGGCCTTGATGCTGGCCACCCCATCAGTTATAAGGCGCCTGCCCTCAGCAAACGCCTCTG
>NC_048583.1:8913436-8930936 GCF_013265735.2 Oncorhynchus mykiss | reverse complement strand
GAATTCAATTGATTAAACATGAAATGTATTAAACAACACATCTGCCACGCTGACCATCAACACTGGGGCCCCACAGGGGTGCGTGCTTAGTCCCTTCCTCTACTCCCTGTTCACACACGGTGCCTGGCCACGCACGACACACGGTGCCTGGCCACGCACTTCTCCAACACCATCATTAAGTTTGCATCACTGGCCTACGCACAATACCCCAAAGTGTCAGTGGAATGATGTTTTTAGAAATGTTTACAAATTAATAACTACTAGCCTAGTCAAGCAGACTAACAGCTGATTAGTTTAATACGTGAAGAGAAACTGAATGTGAGCTATCGAGATCAGGCCGGTTTCACATGGCTACTAAACTATCTACGTATTATAACAAAACAACTAACATGAGTCACTCACACAGTAGTCATTCACACAGTAGCTTTTTATTCATAACTGAGATGTAACTGGATAATTACATTATGATACAAAAATTAAACATCAATCTTACAGTGCAAATAACATGTTGAGAAAGTGCTTAGAGAGAGAGAGTACTGTTGGCAGTTTTTAAAGTGACATTCATTTAAATGTTGTCTTTGTCACACAAACCATTGTTGATGCAATGCAATGTCTGCGATGGAGCTCGCCTGGAGCATAACCTTTTAACTTCAAGAGGCAGCATTGGTCAGGCAGTCGATACATGAGCCTTACCCTGCGTTCATAACCACGTGGGAAGGTGGTATTTACCACATACGACTGGGAAAATCAGCTTGAATGCCCCTCCAACTGGTAACTACTAGTCTATCATCCCTGAGCTACGTCTTCTCCCACATGCTGACCTCTAACGTCACCTACTAAGGAAATGAACTCAATAACATCATGTTCAGCAGTTAGATGCGACAACAAAACATTATTATTAAAATGGTTTTTGAACACTCTAATATGTTTAAAAGCGTGATAGCTGTACTTTTAGTTCATGGTTAAAGTAGCTTGTTGACCAATTTGCGTTTCTCAACGAGTTCAAAGCAGGTGAATGAATCCAACAGGTATTTACAACTTCACAACGGGCAATTTCCACCTTCACACTTGGTTATTAACGCAGCATTAGATCAGATAAGTAAGTCTCTGATGGACGTAGTGAAGAGGGCAGAGACCAGCAGACACACCAACAGTGGGAGGGACAGAGCGATGGAGGGCGGTCCCGCGTTGCGGACGATGGAAAACCGACAGGTGCCGACATTCATGGCTTTGTCCACCGCCACCAGCTCCACTGTCAGAGAGCAGCATGAAGCGTTGAACGCTGCTGCAACAACCATCTGCTTCAGGTCCGTGTGGGTAAGGTTGCCCACTCCCTGGCGGTGTGTGACTCTGGTGATGCCTGTGCCATTGACGCCATCAGTCAGGTTGGCAGAGAGCTGCCAGAAGGCGGAGCTGCAGGCTGCTGGGTCAGCTGGGCAGTCGACCACCGAGACGCTGACCACCTCACATTGGGGAGGGGTGAAATCTGTCACCTTGGTGGGGGGGGGGGGGGGGGGGGGGGGGGGGGGGGGGGGAGACACAGAGAGAGAGGGAAAGAGGACATGATCAGATGAACTCCTGCATTTTCCAGCATGTTCTTAAAAAAAGAGAGATTTAGAGTTAGACAAACTTGGATTTTTTTGTCAGGAACATACACAGGATGCTACCCTCTGCAACATAACCTTCACTCCAAATCAAACTCAAAACATACAACCTGATTTTGGACGGAATTACGGAATCACCTGGAAGGATTACAACTACCAAAGATTATTATTCCAACGCTATACAGCAAATGCTCTAGAAAACAACAGAAACCTGAAACACCATCAAACCTGGAACTGAGTGAGTAATGTTTAGTCTGAAGCTATATTTTATTTCCAAAAGCCAAGAAGAAAAATACATGACATTACTTTATAAGGACTGAATGCTAAATTGAGCGAGAGGTGTCAATGCCCTTTAGCCCAACAATGGCAGGAGAGTCGAACAGTCTAGTCCAACCAAATGGAGAGGCCTTAGAAGCTGCATCCCGCTGTTCAGATGTAATTAAAATACAGTACCCTGTGTATGTAAAGAATGAAAAGGCAAGAAAAGATCCCAAAATGAAGCTCCTTGTGGAAAATCAAGAGACACTTTTTTGCTGACTATTATAAAAATGGGAACATCCGCAACCTCATCTTCCACACAAACCATGCCCTGGCATGGCACAGTGCTACACTAACACACTACCCCTCTGTTAAGAGGGGGGGTGTTAATGAGGGGTGGAAAATCAAGATTCTAGACAGCGAGGACTCCGAGTCAGCTAATATAAATATCTATAAGTCTGGAACAGGTACAGGTCAACCTCAAACAGTTTCAGACTTTCACCTAATCAAAGAATTTCCCAGCAGGAGAAGCTCTCCCTAGACCCGAGCGGGTCAGACCAGACCTCTTCATTATATAACCCCACAGACGAGCAACTCCAAGCGGAAGGTCAACCTTCCAGCACAGAGTACTACTCCCTCACTGACACGAAGGATACATTCACCCAGCTGGAGGTAAGACAGGTGGAGCTGGAACAGCAAGGTTTTACACTCCAGTCAGCACAGACCCAGACAACAGTCCAGCACAACAACACCCCTTAACCAGACCCGGAGAGATGGAGGTGGAGAGAGACGTATCTGCACTCTGGACTGTGGTGAAACAACTTCAACAATATAAAAAGCAAGAGCAGGAGAAGAACAGAGCGCTAGAGGAGAGGATCAGACTGATGGAGGAGGGGGTGAGGGGGATGGCGGGTGACAGAGAACAACCCACTAGAGAGGTGGCCACCACCGCAGAGAAGCCAGCAGAACAGCCCACCTCAGCTCCCGACAAAAGTCAAGACACCACAGCAGAACAGTCCACCCCAGACCCTGAACATAGCGTCGACATCACAGCAGAACAGTCCACCCCAGACCCTGACCATAGCGTCGACATCACAGCAGAACAGACAAATGAAGAACCCCAAGCCAAGGGGATCTCACCCCTCTGAGCACCCCCCCTGTCAGCCACCCTGATAGCCCTCCTGACAACCCCCCACCCCCCCCCCCCCCCCACACCCACTGAGGACATACACAAGACACAGATTGTATACCTTATGGACTCAAATGGGAAATTTATAGAAGAAAATAAACTTTTTTCAAACACACAGTCTCTAAACTCTGGTGTCCAAACACCCAGCGTGCCCTAGACCTTCGGTCTGAGGACCAACTATGTTCACCTAGCCACATAATAATACACACAGGCACAATTGACCTGAGAACACAGCAAGAAAGGGTGGCCACAGCACTGAAGGGAGTGATTGAAAAATCTTCTTCTACTTTCCCCAATGCACAAGTGGTTATCTCCACCCTGCTACCACAAAAATACTTCCACCCTGCTACCATACAGCGGGTAAACACAAGTATTTCCCATGACTGTGCCTCAAAACCAAATGTTTACCTGGTCCACCACTCCACCCTGGACTTAAACAGCCTTTATGTTCAGGTCCACCTAAACAAGGCAGCAGTGTGCCACCTTCACCCGGACTCCAAAGGACATCACTCTCAAACGCAGCCGCAACACTTCACATAGGAGAAACAGATCAATAGACACCCCAACCAGACCAGCGAGACACACTCCCAGACCTGTTGGACCCCCCCAGAAGTACACATAGAGGACACATGCCGAGAGGGCCAACATCCAGACCACAACACCACCAGACACATACACAGCCCCACCCCAACCACCCCAACCAATCAACACCCCCACAAGTCAACCATGTCCACACCCCATTTAGGACCCCTCAGATCAGACCTATGCCCTACCTGCCCACCCCATGCACCCCAACCCCGGTACAACAGACCACATATTCACACTACACACCTTAATTGACAAACAAACAAACTAAAACAAAGGCAAAGTCTTCTCATGCTTTGTTGATTTAAAAAAAAGCCTTTGACTCAATTTGGCATGAGGGTCTGCTATACAAATAAATGGAAAGTGGTGTTTGGGAAAAATATATGCCATTATAAAATCCATGTACACAAACAACAAGTGTGCGGTTAAAATAGGCAAAAAACATAAACATTTCTTTCCAAAGGGCCGTGGGGTGAGACAGGGATGCAGCGTAAGCCCCATTCTCTTTAACATGCAGTACATAATATGACATTTGAAATGTCTTTATTCTTTTGGAACTTCTGTGAGTGTAATGTTTACTGTTCATTTTTATTGTTTATTTCACTTTTGTATATTATATTACTTCACTTGCTTTGTCAATGTCAAATGTCACTTGCTTTGTCAATATGTTTCCCATGCCAATAAAGCCCCTTGAATTGAATTGAATTGAGAGGGAGGAGAGAGAAAAAAGAGAGAGAAAGAGGAGAGACCGTGATCATGATGATGAGGGAGAAGAGATGAGGAAAGTAGGCTATTTGGAAGTGGAGACGGGCCATATAGTGGAGACGGCCCAATAGTGGAGACGGGCCATAGAGTGGAGACGGCCCATATAGTGGAGACGGGCCATATAGTGGAGACGGGCCATATAGTGGAGACGGGCCATATAGTGGAGACGCCCCATATAGTGGAGATGGCCCATAGAGTGGAGACGCCCCATAGAGTGGAGACACCCCATATAGTGGAGACGGCCCATATAGTGGAGACGGCCCATATAGTGGAGACGCCCCATATAGTGGAGATGGCCCATAGAGTGGAGACGCCCCATAGAGTGGAGACGCCCCATAGAGTGGAGACGCCCCATAGAGTGGAGACGCCCCATAGAGTGGAGACGGGCCATATAGTGGAGACGGGCCATATAGTGGAGACGGGCCATATAGTGGAGACGGCCCATAGAGTGGAGATGGCCCATAGAGTGGAGACGGCCCATATAGTGGAGACGGCCCATATAGTGGAGACGGCCCATATAGTGGAGACGGGCCATATAGTGGAGACGGCCCATAGAGTGGAGACGGGCCATATAGTGGAGACGGCCCATAGAGTGGGGATGGCCCATAGAGTGGAGACGGCCCATATAGTGGAGACGGCCCATATAGGCCTCTCAGCTCTCTAGTGTATCTTTATCTATACCTCTACTATCTTACATTTCTACACCCATTGTGATGTCACATTAGAATGTACACACAGGGTTCTATACAACAAAAATATTAACTCAACATGTAAGGTGTTAGTCCCATATTTCGTGAACTGAAATAAAAAAATCACAGAAATATAAAAACAAAAAGTGTATTTCTCTCAAATGTTGTGAACAAATTTGTTTACATCCCTGTTAGGGAGCATTTCTCTTTTTCCAAGATAATCCATCCACCTGACAGGTGTGGCATATAAAGAAGCCGATTAAACAGCCTGATCATTACACAGGTGCACCATGTGCTGGGGACAATAAAAGGCTAATTTAAAATGGGCAGTTTTGTCATACAACACATATTCCTGCATGCTGACTGCAGGAATATCCATCAGAGATGTTGCCGGAGAATTGAATGTTAATTTATCTACCATAAGCCGTACCATAATTTTGTTTTAGAGAATTTGGCAGTACGTCCAACTGGCCTCACAACCGCAGACCATGTGTTGTGTGTGCGAGCTAATTTCTGATGTCAACGTTGTGAATAGAGTGCACCGTGGTGGCGGTGGGGTTATGGTATAGGTAGGCATACGCTACAGATGATGAACACAATTGCATTTTTTATCAATGGCAATTTGAATGTACAGAGATACCGTGACGAGATCCCGGGGCCCATTGTCGTGCCATTCATGTTTCAGCATGATAATGCACGGCCACATGTCACAAGGATCTGTACACAATTCCTGGAAGCTGAAAATGTTGCAGTTCCATTGCCTGCATACTCACCAGACATGTCACCCATTGAGCATGTTTGGGATGATCTGGATCGACGTGTACAATAGCGTGTTCCAGTTCCCGCCAATATCCAGTAACTTTGGACAGCCATTGAAGATGAGTGGGACGACATTCTACAGGCCACAATCAACAGCCTGATCAACTCTATGCGAAGAAAATGTGTCGCTCTGCCTGCGGCAAATGGATGGTCACACCAGATACTGACCGGTTTTCTGATCCACACCCCTAAGTTATCTGTGACCAACAGATGCATGTCTGTATTCCCAGTCATGTGAAATCCATAGATTAGGGCCTAATGAATTTATTTAAATTGACTGATTTCCTTATATGAACTGTAACTCTTCAATATTGTTTCATGTTGAATTTATTTTTGTCCAGGATAATATATTTAAATATATATCTGTACATATATCTGAGGTTACCTTGGTGACGACAGAGAGGCGCAGGACGGCGTAGTTGGAGTCGGACGCCCCGGGGGCCACAGCCTCGATGGTCAGGGTGACGTCTGTTCCTGAGGGGGTGTTGGCGGGCACCGTGATGGTCAGTTCACCGGTGGCGTTTCCTCCGGTGGTCACATCGATGCTGATAAGTTAGCAGCAGCAACGGGTTAGCATTAAGTGTCAATACAAGTGATGCCAAGAGAGGACAATAATTAGTCATGTTGAGTCATTTTGCTAGCAGAGAAGAAGCTAATTTTAACCAGATAACCTGGTCCCAGATCTGTTTGTGCTTAAATTGCCAACGCCTATGGTCAATGTGCCACGTGACAATGACCATAGGAGTTGGCAAGACAAACAGAACAAACAGATCTGGGACCAGTCTCAGATTATTACAGACCTGATCCCTACCTGCCAGGGACGTTCATTTTGAAGTCTCGGTCGTTTCTGCCACTGATTGTGTAGCTGCCTCCAGTGGCGTCGGTCATGACGGTGAAGGGAAGGGTGAAGGTTTTACCAGGCTCCATGCTTCTGTCCACCACGGCCTGAGAAGACAAGAAGAACCCGAAAGAGGAATTGTTGAGGAGTTGTTGTGAGGTCCACTTTTTGTTTGTTGGCCCATTTACAGAGACACATTTCTGTGCTTAGAAAGTCCATGTTGTAATTTATAGTAGTAGGCCCACAGTACCACAGTACTACATGTTTAGGGAGTAATAGTCAGTCATGTTTTTCTTTCTGATATGGTCTATAATTGTCTATGACCATGGTTTTTGTCTAACACTATCCCAACATGCAGTATAGACTCCTTCACGATTTACAAATGAAAGCCGTTTTTCAATGGAAACAGGAAGTGTGTCATCATCACTTACCTTGATGGTAACCTTGGAGACGGACATCTGAGTGGTGGACTGTCTCTGGAACACGGTGGAGGAGACCACATCTGTCCCGTTCAGCAGCACCACAAACTCCCCCGCAGGGACATTGGTTACCGTAACTAGGATCTCCCCGTTGCCCATGTCTTCCAGGGCCCCACTTACAACCTCTGACCCTGACACTGTCACCAAGGCAACGTTGGCCACCTTGACAGAGGCTGGGCCCTTTCTGCCCAACACTGATACCAACAGCATGGCAGGCATACCTGGGAGAAGGAGAGAAGAGAGGAGGAACGGAGGGAAAGAGAGGGAGGGAGAGAGAGAGAGAGGAGGACCAGTGTAGCGGTAGGGAGAGAAAAAGGGAGATTGAGAAGGGGACGAGTGTAGGGGTAGGGAGAAAAAAAGAGGGAGAGAGAGGGAGGAGGACGAGTGTAGGGGTAGGGAGAGAAAAAGAGGGAGAGAGAGAGAGGAGGACGAGTGTAGTGGTAGGGAGAGAAAAAGAGGGAGAGAGAGAGAGGAGGACGAGTGTAGGGGTAGGGGGAGAAAAAGGGAGATTGAGAAGGGGACGAGTGTAGTGGTAGGGAGAGAAAAAGAGGGAGAGAGAGAGAGGAGGACGAGTGTAGGGGTAGGGAGAGAAAAAGAGGGAGAGAGAGAGAGGAGGACGAGTGTAGTGGTAGGGAGAGAAAAAGAGGGAGAGAGAGAGAGGAGGACGAGTGTAGGGGTAGGGGGAGAAAAAGGGAGATTGAGAAGGGGACGAGTGTAGGGGTAGGGAGAGAAAAAGAGGGAGAGAGAGAGGAGGACGAGTAGGGGTAGGGAGAGAAAAAGAGGGAGAGAGAGAGGAGGACGAGTGTAGGGGTAGGGAGAGAAAAAGAGGGAGAGAGAGAGGAGGACGAGTGTAGGGGTAGGGAGAGAAAAAGAGGGAGAGAGAGAGAGAGAAGGAAAATTATCTTGAAGGGTGTGGCTATGTAACTGTTCACATCGATTATTACAAATTACAATTAATGGCTATTTATGACTTTGATTAAGTAGGCTTTATACATAAACAGAATGTATTGTTTCGACCCACACAACATCAAAGAGGGCCAGCCTACTTTCTGATAGAGAACACATCGATGCAAAACCTCTCGCCAAACGATGTGCGCAATGATCATAATGATCGCAAAGATCAAGCCTCTAACGGCTGTAATGAAGTGGCAGCTGCATTCATGTAGATGATGTCGCCATGATGTCGCCATAGTAAATTTGTGATTGACAGATTACCTGGTTGATATGGTAATGATGATTTTAAGATGATGTTGTAGTGTTTTACCTGCTTGTGGACGGCCAGAGATGAGGGCATATCCTGGATGAGGTCCATCGAAGGTCTCCACAAAGTCATAAATGAAGGCAATGGTACTCTGACCTGGACACACACACACACGCACACACACACACACACACACACACACACACACACACACACACACACACACACACACACACACACACACACACAAAGTTGCTAATTAGCTCAAATTGTTCTGGTGAGTTATTAACCTTTGGGATGCGAGACGATTGCGTAATACAGCCACCCATCCACCACGACCAAACATCCATCCTCCTTTTGTTTTTGCATTAAGAAACCTTCTGTCTGATGTAACTATACCAAACATAGAATACATTTGAAGTCTGAAGTTTACATACACTTAGGTTGGAGTCACTAAAACTTGTTTTTCAACCACTCCACACATTTCTTGTTAACAATCTATAGTTTTGGCAGTTGGTTAGGACATCTACTTTGTGCATGACACAAAGTCATTTTTCCAACAATTGTTTACAGACAGATTTTTTCACTTATAATTCACTGTATCACAATTCCAGTGGGTCAGAAGTTTACATACACTAAGTTGAATGTGCCTTTAAACAGCTTGGAAAATTCCAGAAAAAAATGTCATGGCTTTAGAAGCTTCTGATAGGCTAACTGACATCATTTGAGTCATTTGGAGGTGTACCTGTGGATGTATTTCAAAGCCTACCTTCACACTCAGTGCCTCTTTGCTTGACATCATGGGAAAATCAAAAGAAATCAGCCAAGACCTCAGAAAAACATTTCTAGACCTCCACAAGTCTGGTTCATCCTTAGGAGCAATTTCCAAATGCCTGAAGGTACCAAGTTCATCTGTACAAACAATAGTACGCAAGTATAAACACCATGGGACCACGCAGCCGTCATACCGCTCAGGAGGGAGACACGTTCTGTCATCTAGAGATAAACGTACTTTGGTGCGAAAAGTGCAAATCAATCCCAGAACAACAGCAAAGGACCTTGTGAAGATGCTGGAGGAAACATGTACAAAAGTACCTATATCCACAGTAAAACGAGTCCTATATTGATATAACCTGAAAGGCCGCTCAGCAAGGAAGAAGCCACTGCTCAAAAACCGCCATAAAAAAGCCAGACTATGGTCTTGGTCTTGTAGTAGATTATTTCACAGGTGGCAGACAATGTGAGAAGGCTTGTGAACTATATTTCCATTGTATCTGAGAGGAGGAGGAAGGACATTTATGACGAAATGAGCGGTATATAAGCCTTTGTACATGGTATTATGACCAGAGCTCTCTAAATAAACATTCCTGACAATTGTAGCTGGGCCTCCGTCTGATTCAACCAGTTTCCTAGAAATTCTGGGTATCAGGCTGAGTAATCAATTTAAATTGGGTTTATGAACACTGAGAACTTAATTCTCTTGACATTACCTCAATTACATCGACGAACCTTTACCCCTGAAAATTGACTCGGAACCAGTTTTTTTCTTGCTTTTTCTTACTTACTTTTTAAAACTCTGAATTGTTGGTTAAGGGCTCATGAGTAAGCATTTCACAGTAAGGTCTACCTACACCTGTTGTAAACTCAGCAAAAATAAAAACATCCTCACTGTTAGCTGCGTTTATTTTCAGCAAACTTAATGTGTAAATATTTGTATGAAGATATCAAGATTCAACAACTGAGACATAAACTGAACAAGTTCCACAGACGTGACGAACAGAAATTGAATAATGTGTCCCTGAAGAAAGCGGGGGTCAAAATCAAAAGTAACTGTCAGGATTTGGTGTGGCCACCAGCTGCAATAAGTACTGCAGTACATCTCCTCCTCATGGACTGCACCAGATTTGCCAGTTCTTGCTGTGAGATGTTACCCCACTCTTCCATCAAGGCACCTGTAAGTTCCCGGACATTTCTGGAGGGAATGGCCGTAGGCCTCACCCTCCGATCCAACAGGTCCCAGACTTCTCAATGGAATTGAGACCCGGCTCTTCGCTGGCCATGGCAGAACACTGACATTCCTGTCTTGCAGGAAATCACGTAAAGAACGACTAGTATGGCTGGTGAAATTATCATGCTGGAGGGTCATGTCAGGATGAGCCTGCAGGAAGGGTACCACACGAGGGAGGAGGATATCTTCCCTGTAACGCACAGCGTTGAGTTAGCCTGCAATGACAACAAGCTCAGTCCGATGATGCTGTGACACACCTCCCCAGACCAACTCCAAATCGATCCCGCTCCAGAGTACAGGCCTCGGTGTACTGCTCATTCCTTTGACGATAGACGTGAATCCGACCATCATCCCTGGTGAGACAAAACCGTGACTCATCAGTGAAGAGCACTTTTTGCCAGTCCGCAGTCTGGTCCAGCGACGATGGGTTTGTGCCCATAGGCAACGTTGCTGACGTTGATGTGATGTCTGGACCTTCCTTACAACATACCTACAAGCCCTCAGTCCATTCTCTCTCAGCCTATTACGAACAGTCTGAGCACTGATGGAGGGATTGTGCGTTCCTGGTGTAACTCGGGCAGTTGTTGTTGCCATCCTGTACCTGTCCCGCAGGTGTGATGTTTGGATGTACCGATCCTGTGCAGGTGTTGTTACACGTGGTCTGCCACTCCGAAGACAATCAGCTGTACGTCCTGTCTCCCTGTAGAGCTGTCTTAGGCGTCTCACAGTACGGACATTGCAATGTATTGCCCTGGCCACATCTGCAGTCCTAAGGCACGTTCGCACAGATGAGCAGGGACCGTGGGCATCTTTCTTCTGAGTCAGTTGAAAGGCCTCTGTAGTGTCCTAAATTTTCATAACTGTGACCTTAATTGCCTACCGTCTGTAAGCTGTTAGTGTCATAATGACCGTTCCACAGGTGCATGTTCATTAATTGTTTATGGTTCATTGAACAAGCATGGGAAACATTGTTAAAACCCTTTACAAGGAAGATCTGTGAAGTTATTTGGATTGTTATGAATTATCTTTGAAAGACAGGGTCCTGAAAAATTGACATTTCTTTTTTTTTAGTTTATTTGGTGCATGTGACACATTTGAATGGATTATTTAAACCCAGGGCTGGGCTCTGTGTGTATCCAGGCTACAATCTAGTGTTGAGCGTGAGCATTTCACACATATTTAATAGAACAGACATATTTCTATTGTAACTCACCAGTGACCTTCAGTGTGTAGGGCTGGTTGGAGTTCATGCTGATTTCCCATAATCCTGTCTGTTTGTTGGAGGCCAGACGGACCCGGAAGAGGTTGCCCACCGTCTGGACAGTCCCCAGTTCCCCGTTGACCTCATTCTGTTTCTGGGTCACACCTGTAGGGGCAAGGAGGGTGACAGTCAAATAGGATGACAGTCAAACATACTGTCAATGGGATATACCTGGTTCATGATACCTTGTTGAAATGTGCTTTGTGCTTTAAAAACATTAAGATACATACGTAAACACGCAAAACAGGTCAACTGTAACCATTAAGGAGGGAAAACTAACCTTAGATCAGTGTCTAGGGGAAATGTCATCCTATTCAGTTAGGTGAACTTTTACCTGAAAACTGATATTAGATCAGTGTGTAGGTGTTGGAGGTTCCCACCTGCAGGGTTCTTCAGGGTGAAGGTGAGGGACTTTCCAGTGATGTAGATGGTGATGTTGTTCAGAGACTCGTCCAGCAGGAAGGAGAATGTCTCAGCTTTGCCTGGGTTCCTCGCTCGCTGTAGGACTGTCACCTGAGGAGGAGGAGGAGGAGGAGGACAGAATGAGAGAGGAGGATAGAAAGAAGAGGTGATGTAGGGTATGTTGTTGTTTTATTGTAACGTGGAGGATTTAATTTTCATAGATATAACAATTATGTCTAGGCATTTCTAAAATTCATTATTTATAAAGCACATGTTTTTTAATTGATCAAGTTTTGAATTATTCCGAATCAACTACTGATCTAAATCAAAATGGCCACCAGTGTTGACTCACCAGAGCGGAGGTGGAGGAGTCGATGATGACGTCAGTGGCCTGGGGCAGATTTTCCTTGGTGACTCCAATGGCCTGACCACCAGACGCCAGCGCCAAGTCCTTGTAGGTCTCGAATGTAGCTGCCCTGGACTCTACTCCACGCCTCCTCCTTCTAGCACCAGCACCATCACCAGTCATGAAGAAAGACACCTGGAGAGACACATAGGTGTGTTAGAGAGAGTTTGCCTGGTCGTATTCATTAGGCACCAAATGAAGAATGAAAGAAAAAAGGGAGTGACTACCTCTCCAATAAGAATGGCTTGTTTAGTTTGCCGTTGGAAAACATTTTGCTGCGTTTTGCTACTACTGTCCTAATTAATAAGATCCTGAACTGCAGGACATGGTTTCTTCTAAAACAGGAAGTGTTTGAGGAGGTGTTTGAGAAAGTGCTCACAGTTGACTTGGTGCTCCTGATCAGGGCCAAGATGGTGTCCCTTAACCCAATGTCCTTGGCAACGGCATCTGTGAAAACATAGATGTGGGACGACGCAGGGGCACCGGTCAGCGCCAACTGGAGAGAGAGAGAGAGAGAGAGAGAGAGAGAGAGAGAGATAGAGAGAGAGAGAGAGAGAGAGAGAGAGAGAGAGAGAGAGAGAGAGAGAGAGAGAGAGAGAGAGAGAGGGGGGGGGGTGCTTAGTTTCTTTATTTATTGTCAGGTGCACTATAAACAAAGAATGGGACTATATCTGAAAGCTGATTGGAATATAGCCATGTCAATCACTGTACCTGTAGGCCTGATAAGCACATCTCAGGGAGGTCTCCGCCTCCATCAGCTTTGAGTTTAGCGATCTCTGTTTTCATAACATCAGGGTTTGTCGTTCTTATCAGGGGTCCGAACTCTACACACACACACAAACACACACTGATCACTAACCACTTCCTGACTTAACCACACATCACACAGGCATTTCGGTGACTGCCAGAGTTTGTCAGTGATGTTTTGCTAAGGAGAATGCTTGGTGGAGTGTAAAGCCAGCTTTACTTGGGTCATTGAATGGGACCAGGATGTACTGGGAGGGCTCATCCTGCGTTCCCTTCTTGCTGTCGATGATCTCATTGACGACTCTCTTGGCTTCAAGGATGTCATCCCTCATGCTCCCCGTAGTGTCGATCACAAAAGCAACCACTGCCGATCTCGCTATGCCCATGAAGCTGTGGGAGAGAGAGAGAGATAAAGAGATAGATTGTGAGTAACTTCAACATGGGTAATTCCCTCTTCCCCCCTCTCCACCCCTTCACCCCCCTCTACCCCTCTCTTCCCCTTCACCCCCTCTCCTCCCCTTCTCCCCCCTCTACCCCTCTCCTCCCCTTCTCCCCCCTCTACCCCTCTCCTCCCCTTCACCCCCCTCTACCCCTCTCCTCTCCTTCACCCCCCTCTACCCCTCTCTTCCCCTTCACCCCCTCTCCTCCCCTTCACCCCCCTCTACCCCTCTCCTCTCCTTCACCCCCCTCTACCCCTCTCCTCTCCTTCACCCCTCTACTCCTCTCCTCTCCTTCACCACCCTCTACCCCTCTCTCCCCCTTCACCCACTTTCCTCTCCTTCACCCCCTCTACCCCTCTCTTCCCCTTCACCCTCCTCTACCCCTTCCTCTCCTTCACCCTCCTCTACCCCTCTCCTCTCCTTCACCCCCCTCTACTCCTCTCCTCTCCTTCACCCTCCTCTACCCCTCTCCTCTCCTTCACCCTCCTCTACCCCTTTCCTCCCCTTCACCCTCCTCTACCCCGCTCCGTACCGTAGGTAGTTGTTGTCACCGGCGGCTCCCCGGATGTCGTCCAGCAGCCGGAGGGTTGCGGTCGTTGCCATGGTGACAGCAGCAGTGTGCAGGGCCACGTTGTCAGAGCGACGCTCATCCTTGCTGATGCCTCCACGAGGAACCTCAGAGCTGGTTAGGTCAGCTGCACCGCCATGACTACACTTACCTGGGGGAGGAGAGGTGATGATGGTGTTATACAGAGAGTGTGTGGGTATCTGGGGAAGGTAGTGTGTGTGTGTGTGTGTGTGTGTGTGTGTGTGTGTGTGTGTGTGTGTGTGTGTGTGTGTGTGTGTGTGTGTGCGTGTGTGTGTGTGTACCTTTAGGCTTAGCTGAGGACAAGATCCCCATGTACCCAGAGGTGAGTTTCTTCTCATTAAGGATGTTAGGCAGGATGGAGTTGGAACAGAACCCCCCACTGACACAGTCACTGCAGGTCGGGGTTTTAACATCTACCGGACCAAATCACAATGCTTTCTTATAAAATAACAGTTAACTAAATTGTCAAGGGACATCATTTACCACCACAAATCATTACCCCCCCCCCCCCCCACACACACACACACGCACACACACATACATACACACACACACACACACACACACACACACACACACACACACACACACACTCTCTCCTAAACCCTAAATGGGCGTGGTCGTCCTTTCTCTTACCCATAATTCCCTCAGACTCTTCAGCTTTATCTCGCTCTGTTGAACATAGGAGATTATATGTGTTTGTTTCCCTCTCTGTCTACCCTTTAGACTCCCTGTAAACAATTAATGACCTCACTTTCGCATGAAGCCAGAGGTGGCAGCAGATTTCTCTCTTTGTCTCTCCTTTTTAATCTGCTATCGTACTTTTCTCTAACATTCCAAGCACGCCTCCCTCCTTCCTTCCTGCAATACCACCCCCCCTCCTTCCCCCTTCATTCCCTTCCCTACCACCCCCCTCCCTCCCTCCTTCCTTCCCTGCCCTAACACCCACCCTCCCTCCTTCCTTCCCTGCCCTATCACCCTCCCTCCTTCATTCCCTGCCCAACCACCCTCTCTCCTTCCCTGCCCTACCTACATCACTCCAGTTGGATCCCATGCCTAGCTGTCCTCGTTGCTGCATTAACTCAAGCCCTCCCTACCTGCCAGGTTTTCCAGTGGGAGATCGGGGCGGATCAGGTTGGCGTAGGGTTCAGTGTATCCCAGGTCCACCCAGTTACTGTGGCTGTAGAAATCCTGACAAAACACAAACATGTATTATATACCAAGTCTGTGTCTGTGGGAAAGTTATCTATCTAATTCCCTATTACAGACACCTCTAGACAGAAGTTAACTTGGTTCAGATGATAATACTTGAGCCAAGGTGAAATATGAAATGAGAAATGAGGTGACATGTTTTCTCCCCTCCCCATCTTCCTCAATCCTTTTAGTCCTTACCTTATCTCCCTTCATTCCTGGAAGTTCAGACTTTCTCCCTCTTTCCCTTCCACCCCCTTTCCCACTCATCTCTCTCCCTCTCCCTCTCCCACTCCCCTCTCTCCCTCTCATCTCTCTCCTCCTTCTCCCACTCCTCCCTCTCCCACTCCCCTCTGTCCCTCTCCACTCTCTCCTCCCTCTCCCACTCCTCCCTCTCCCTCTCCCACTTTCCTCTCTCCCTCTCCTCTCTCTCCCACTTCTCCCTCTCCCACTCCCCTCTCTCCCTCTCCTCTCTCTCCTCCCTCTCCCACTCCTCCCTATCCTGCTTCCACTCCTCTCTCTCCCACTCGCACTCCTCCCTATTCATCTCTCTCCCACTCCCACTCCTCTCTCTCCCTCTCCCACTCCTCCCTATTCCTATCTCTCCTACTCCCACTCCTCCCTCTCCCTCTCCCACTTCCCTCTCTCCCTCTCCTCTCTCTCCCACTCCTCCCTCTCCCACTCCCCTCTCTCCCTCTCCTCTCTCTCCTCCCTCTCCCACTCCTCCCTATCCTGCTTCCACTCCTCTCTCTCCCACTCGGACTCCTCCCTATTCCTCTCTCTCCCACTCCCACTCCTCTCTCTCCCTCTCCCACTCCTCCCTATTCCTATCTCTCCTACTCCCACTCCTCTCTCTCCCTCTCCCACTCCTCCCTATTCCTCTCTCTCCCACTCCCACTCCTCTCTCTCCCTCTCCCACTCCTCCCTATTCCTCTCCCTCTCTCTCCCACTCCTCCTTCTTCCTCTCTCTCTCTCTCTCTCTCTCTTCCCTCTTTCTCCCTCTCCCACTCCTCCCTATCCCTCTCTCTCCCTCTCCCACTCCTCCCTATCCCTCTCTCTCCCTCTCCCACTCCTCTCTCTCCCTCTCCCACTCCTCCCTCCCTCTCCTTCTCTCTCCCCTTACTTGCAGACAGGGCTCTAATCACGCTGGTGCGACAAAAACATTTGTTATTTTATTTATTTATTTGTAAAAAAAAATGTCTTTAACCTTCATTTTACTAGGCAAGTCTTAAAAACAAATGTTTAATTACAATGATGGCCTACCGGGGAACATTGTTCAGGGGCAGAGAGACAGATGTGTACCTTTTTAGCTCAAGGATTCGATCCAGCAACATTTCGGTTACTGGCCCAACACTATAACCGCGAAGCTACCTACCGCGCCATACACAAGTTAGGAGCACAACAAAATATTTAGGAGCACTAGAGAAGAGTTGTACTGTGTGCAGTCCTCTCCCCAGTGTCTCTCTAGCTACTTGTACTGTGTACAGAACTCTCCCCAGTGTCTCTCTAGCTACTTGTACTGTGTACAGAACTCTCCCCAGTGTCTCTCTAGCTACTTGTACTGTGTACAGTACTCTCCCAAATGTCTCTCTAGCTACCTGTAGTGTGTACAGTCCTATCCCCAGTGTCTCTCTAGCTACCTGTACTGTGTACAGTACTCTCCCCAGTGTCTCTCTAGCTACCTGTACTGTGTACAGTCCTCTCCCCAGTGTCTCTATAGCTACCTGTACTGTGTACAGTACTCTCCCCAGTGTCTCTCTAGCTACTTGTACTGTGTACAGTCCTCTTCCCAGTGTCTCTCTAGCTAACTGTACTGTGTACAGTCCTCTCCCCTGTGTCTCTCTAGCTACCTGTACTGTGTACAGTACTCTCCCCAGTGTCTCTCTAGCTACCTGTAGTGTGTACAGTACTCTCCCCAGTGTCTCTCTAGCTACTGGAACTGTTTGCATATCCCCTCTTTCACCCCCTCCCCCTCTCTCTCCTCTTACCTGTAGTGTGTACAGTACTCTCCCCAGTGTCTCTCTAGCTA